>NC_137694.1:62563858-62591358 GCF_964034855.1 Anser brachyrhynchus
CCTGGGCGGCATGACAGGTATTAAGCTTTCATTTCCACTCTGATAAAATAAGAAAATAGATGTAGTGAGACAAAAAAATAAATTAAGAAATAGATAATAAAATTATATATATATATATATAAAAGACGTAAGAAAATATTAAGTAAAGGAGCAGTGTAAGTATATTTTTTATGCTGTAAGAAGTTCTTTTTTCATGTATCCAGTGCTTAATGCAACTGCTATGGCAATTGAAAGAATCATAGATATGTGGAGTGACAATAGTGAAACAGGAGAATTAGAAAGCCTGGTGTAACAACACATCTTTCTTGCTTCTTAACCTACATCCCCTGCAATCTGCTTATTGATTTTTCTTCCTAGCACTTATTTTTACAATGGCAGCCTCCAAAGTTGTTCAGACTGCCACCTTTATTTTTATATTATATATGCCTATTATTACCCTTCCTTAGTCAAAACCTAACTGTTGAATGAAAACAAAATTCTGTTTTGTATGCTAATGAGTCAAGCATTATGTAGAAAGAAATTGGATGTTAGCAGGCAGTGAAGTTATTGCATAATACGTAGGGACAAATGGACCAAGCTAAGACAATGTGAATTACATTTTGAATAGTGAATTTGCCACTTCAGTGACACCTTTTAAACTTGTTTTTATGTATTGTATTTGTATGTGTGGATGATAAAATATGTGGGATGGGCATATTTAAATTTACATCCTATTTTGTAACTACAATACAGGAAATATTAAGTCATCAGAGAGAGATGCTTCCTATCTGTTTAAAAAAAGTGTATAAAACTTGATTTTGTCTTTACAGTTCCCCAAATGCTACTGTAGCTGCAAAAATGTGAGAATCACATAGAAAGTACATAAGTGGCATAAAGATGCTGTGGTTTGTGTTACTCATGCATAATGTCCTCGGTTAATAACAATGAAGCTAGCTTGAGTGTGGGGCAAAGGATGGATTAGATGACCTCCCTAACCAATTTTCTATTAATTTTAAACCTCATACTATTAAAATCTGCATTGTACACCACAGGAATGTGTTTTTTTTTTTTTGCGCCCTTTGTCTATAGGGTTTTGAGGGCTCAGACCTGTGGAGTAGTAGCTGTTCTCCCATCTAAAGATGGACATGCATGGACTCTTAAAAAAGAGCTTCAGATGAAGAGAGCTCCTGAGCTAGAATAAAGTATAATGCAGAAGGCCATTGAATAAACCTCTCATAACATTTGATTTAATAGTCTACTTTTTTTTTTTCTTGTCAGTTCTGGACATTATTCCCATATTTAAAAAGAAAAAATAAATAAAAAATAAAAAATTTGATTCCCCTCCTCTGACAAACTAACTTTGAAGTATGTTTTGGGGAACCGGACCACCAATATAATGGCTACTGATTGCATATAATCAGGGTTCCTATTCAAGTAGAAAACTTTCATAGGACAGAAATATCTGCCTTCAGAAGAGAGTTATAAGTAACATCTTTACAAACATGAGTTCCTTTGTGGCTTCATTTCACATGTACCATCTCACATCAACAAGGACATTGTTTAGTGGCTAATTAAACCATCCACTCTCATAATCTTTTAGCATTAGAGCTACAACGCCTTCAGTTATTGAATTTCCTTCAAAGAAAGACTGTGAAATCAAGAGCTGTTACAGACCAGGGCAATTCAGATTTACCAATACAGCCTGGTCCTATAGAACTTGATTTAATGTCTTCTAAAGCCAGTGTAAAGGTCTCTAATCACCTAAGTAGGCAATGGATCAGACCTTTAATTTGTATGTTAGTCTTTACCACAGCTAGATGCATTTCAATGCCAAAATATCACATACAGTTAGTGCTCTGATTTTTGTCTACCCAAGATAATTTGAAATATCACTTAAGGTAAAGAGAACAATGTCCAAGGCATTGTTGTGAAAGTAATCCAGAGATGGAGTATCAAAGGACCTTACATCACTTTTCAGGAAATGTTGAGACTTTTAATCTCTAATAATACAGCCTCTCTCTTGTGGATTCTGTTTTAATGACATTGCCAGGAAAAAAAAAAAAAAAAGATATATTTTTATAATCTTTTTGTTTGAAAATAAAGTTCTACCAGCCCTGCTATAAAGGGCAGTTCCTTCTGGGACATCTCTGTTTAGTTCAGACTGCAGAGTGGTATACATGCTAAGTTCAATGTTGCTATATCCAGTCCCATCTGGGGAGAATCAGTATGAAGAATCATTTTCAACATTGATTATGAAGGGTACATGAAAGAGGTGAAAACATAAAGTAAAGGTAAAAGATAAAAATACAAGCAGTGATGAAGAAGGCATCTTTATGAGTGAGAGTATTATCCAAATGATATTTTTAGTCTCATTTCTGTGTGTTGTCTTTGTCGGAATGAAACAGCAAAGCACTCTCTTAAATGAAAACAGTCTGTGTCAAGGCTGGAGGTCATTGCTCTACAGCATCAAGATCCCTCGGCAGATTGGTGGTGAAACCCTCAGCACCCTACCAATCTTTCACACATGCTGAAGGCAGCTACACGAGAGGGAGAGATTTTCCTACATCTTCATGAGGAGATACACTGCTGCCTCTCAATGTCCACACTTCCAGCTTTGGCTGCCACAGTGCAGTGCTCATCCTCTTTCTCTGTAGCAAGAGTGAGGTGAGTCATGTACAGAAGAGACCACTGGAGTGATGCACATGTGTGTGAGTGTGTCTGGGAGCATTAATACAACCTGTTACCAATTGCTTCAGCTTGTCAACTTGGGCACAGTTGCTGGTACCTGAGAACTTAAACACTCTGCACAGTCAATGGGAGGTTCAGAGAAAATGGACACCCCCCAAAATAGTGCATGTACTCAGCAGATTTGGGTTGTTATCATTGAATATTAGACCATGTCAATCAGAGACAGCATTTTATAGAAAAGAATGAGAACAAAGTGGGAAGTCATGAGCTTTGATTTTCAAGATATGGAAAGTCATTCTGTATTAACATTCCCATCAGCATAATAACATATTAGCTCAGTGATCCACTTGATGATGTTGCAGTGGTTAGTTAATATCTGTGCAGCTCTTTGAATTTGCAAGGTGCTTATTCATCACTCTGTCCCAGGAGCTTTATGAGTTGGTGTTAAGAATCACAGCCAAGTGCCATAAATGTGATCGATATCACTATTAAAGCATCAGTATTCATCCTCCAGTCATTCACAGAGGATGAATATCTACAAAAATTGTAGGATCAAAATAGTTAAAATAGAGTGGATAAATTATTCAGAGATTCTGGCAAGGATGTGTTCCTGTTAATTAATAAGATACATCTAGGGACTTGTCTCTCTGATTAAGCTCCACGTTCAGAAGATAATAAAGGCATGCTACAGAGTGGTTGGTCTTTTGAAATGTTTCCTTAAAAAAAAAAAAATGACCATATACATTTATCCTAAAGAAACAAAACGGAAAATATGTTTCTTTAACTTTCATAGGAACAATTAAGTATCATTTGGAAGGGGGTGGGGGTGGGGCAGGCTGGCCAGGTAGCTGAGGCAAATTCATATATTGTTCAAGGTAAACCAGCTGTCACCCATCCTTCAAACTTTTGAAGTTCTTATGCAATTCAGACCTTGATGCCTTCTATAGGACCTAGCATGGTGCTTTGCTGGCCCATGTCTGTGGGGTTCAGGACTCAGTAATTGTGGAAGATGCTCTTGGTCAACAGCAGAGCCCTTCAGTTCAGGTAGCTCTGTCATAGCTTTGGCCATTTCATTTCCTATTAATTGTTGAAAGATAGATCAAAAGCTCTTGGTATCTGGCATAGGTATGTGATGCTGCATGTGGTGCAGATCAATCAGGCTGCACTTTCAGATCAGTCTCCAAACATCAGGCAGATGTGCCCATGTCACCAGCATTGGCAGCTGCACCATGGAATGGCTTCAGAATAAAGTCAAAGAAGAAATGTGCTCAGACCCTGCAGAAGTTATTTTACTAATGCTTAACGAAGCACACTGCAACCAACAGAAAACACTTCCTTTTTTTAATAGGCTTTGCCTCTGGCCTTTAATCCTCCAGTAAATCTGTCCAAGGTGGTGCCCAGGAAAATAGATGGTGAAAATTGTACTACTTCTAACAAGGACCCATTCTCTGGACAAACAATCTCATTTGGTCTCCTACTTCTGACATTTTACCATTTTTTTTTAATTATTTTTTTTAAGGAAACGGAATAATAGGGAGGGAAAAAACAATCAACAACAACAAAAACAGTTTTCTGATTCAAGCTTATACACAGCAGCAACAGAGACACTACTTGTCAGGCATAAACAGACCTCACTAACATCTATCAACAATGAAAGTGTGAATTTATATTCTTTGTTTCCTTTAACACTTAATAGACAGATATTATGAAAAATAAACTACTTCATATGATCACTTTGTGTGGTACAAGCTCATCTTTTGATATGTTTTATTTCTTCATTGGGAAATGATAACACAGTCATTGATTAATGTGAATTCTTGCAAAATAAGAGTTTAAAAAAGAGAGAAAGCTTGTATGTATTTCAAAGTGACATGGAAATGAACTTATTTGAAATATTTTCCCTTTATTTTAAAAGGAGATGTGGTAAAGTATGTAATGTATTACTCTGTAACTTCACAAGTCATTTTCAACACACTATCTACACCAAATGTATTATTAACTTCCCTAAGGTGAGTGTCATGCATTGCACAGCTGAATGTTATTGATGTTTTCAATTTTTAAGGCTTTCTATTCCAATTGGCAGAAATGTTTCCTTTTTATTTTCGCACGGTTAATTTTGCATTTTTCTCACTCTCAGTATGTACCAGGATAAGACTCTTCAGCTGCAAATTTACTCTAAACATTATTAGGAATCAATGCTAAATTTTCAAATAATACATTACCATTATTATTAATTATTATTATTAAATTAATCTGTATTGCATTATTTTGTTAGAAATATCCCCCACATGCGAGTTTTAAAAAGCAACACTACAACTTCAGTTAAGCATTAGGAATATTGACTATTGACAATTATTTAAAAATTTTAATAATTAAAATCTGTTGTTTTGTTAACATTTTGAATAAAGTGGAAAAATCACTTCTCTTGTTTCAGTATTAAGTAGATAACTATTCAGAATGATTTTCTAGTCCTCATAATCTCAGGAGTCATAAAAATAAAATTAGATAGCATCTCTGAATCTGCTCACTGTTCTATGAATAAATTTGTCTAGCTGGCCTCCTAATTATGACTCTTTAATTAAGAGAAAATCCTTTTCTGACTGGCAGGAATTCTTAGCTTTCTTCAAAGGTTAATGAAGAATTATTTTCCTTCTGTATCTGTGCCTTCTGCTTTACCTAGTCCTTCACTTACTTCACTGCTGCCTCAATTAATCCATTCTCCTGGAAATCTTAAACTCCATCATTGCTCTCATCTACTCTGTAACCATCATACTGTTGACCAGAGGCTCACTTAAGTATAAAAGATATAATTTACATATAAATTAGCTTACAGTGCTTCATTGTCACTGTTGACAGTCTACTAATATTTAATGTGACTTAGAAGTTTATTACACCCTGATGACATAACCTCCTGCCAAGATGAAAAGCAAGACAATCTTTTGGATCGTCTTAATACCTTGGACATTGCAACAACTATGTAACAACTGCAAACTTGCCGAGGCGATCGGCTCTGGGGCAGACGCGTTCTGCAGCGGAGCGGGGGACCGGGACAGTGAGGGCTTTTTTTCCGGCATCGAGGCCGCTCGAGGGAGCCGCCAAGACCCGGCAGCCCTCGCGAGGGAGGCTGACGAGGCGTAGGCGGAGCCAGCAGCGCCCCCTCCCCGGCTGTTCAAAAGCAGCCCCTAGGGAGTGCGAGCGACCAGGAGCGGGACGACCAGGGCGGGCAAACAGGGCGCGCCGCGTCAGAAGGACGGGGCGCAGCAGTTTGCACAGGCAGGGCGAGCAGGGAGGACAGAGAGCGCAGAACGTTCCACCCCCCGCCCATACGAACAACTGCTCTAACGGCTGTCGACCGCTAGCTGGGCTGCAATGGTCTACACCAGGCAGACTGCTCTCTCTAGAAAGTCTGTAACCACCCGGACTGACTGCCTGCTCAAAAATGCGGCAGTTCAGGTCTCTGGATGCAGGGAGTGTCTGAGCCTGTTGCTGCCGTCTGAGGGAGGCAGAGGGACTGTGTGTGTGAGGTGCGAGCAGGTGGATGACGTGGTCCACCTGGTGTCAGAGCTCAGGGAGGAGGTGGAGAGGTTGAGGGCTATCAGGGAGTTTGAGCGGGAGATAGACTGGTGGAGCAACTCCCTGCAGGGCCTGAAGGAGAGGTACCGGGGTGAGACACCCCAAATGGGGGTGGACTCCCTGCCCTGTCAGGCAGAGGGAGGGGACCTAGGAGTTAAGGAGGAATGGAGACAGGTCCCTGCTTGACCTCTCAGGAGACGCCCCACCCTACCGCCCCCACTTTCCCAGGTGTGAGTACACACCAGGTTTGAGGCCCTAGAGCTTGAGAGACCGGTGGGTGAAGATGAGGTAGAAAGTCTACCCAGGAGGATACCTAGGGCGAGGAGGTTGCCTCCACACCTCAAGACTGCCTCCACCAAGAAAGACAGAAGGGTAATTGTTATAGGCGACTCCCTTCTCCGGGGGACAGAGGGCCCTATTTGTTGGCCTGACCCTACCCACAGGGAAGTCTGCTGCCTCCCTGGGGCCAGGGTCAGGGATGTTGCCAGAAAGCTTCCCAAACTGGTTCGCCCCTCTGACTACTATCCGCTTCTGATAGTCCAGGCTGGCAGTGATAATATTGAAGAGAGAAGCCTGAAGGCTATCAAATGGGACTTTAGGGAACTGGGACAGTTACTGGGTGGAGCGGGAGTACAGGTGGTGTTTTTGTCCACCCCTGCAGTAGCAGGGAGGGGTACAGAGTGGACACGGAAAGCCCACCTGATTAACACGTGGCTCAGAGGCTGGTGCCAACACAGAAATTCTGTTTTTTTTGACCATGGGGCGCTTTACTCGGCACCCAGCCTGATGGCCGCAGACGGGTCCCTATCTCTAAGCGGAAAACGGATCATGGCCCAGGAGTTGGCAGGGCTCATTGAGAGGGCTTTAAACTAGGTAAGAAGGGGGATGGGGCTGAAATAAGGCTTGTTGGAGCTGTGCCAGGGGGAACAATGGCAAGGCCGGGGAAGAAGGCAATGGCCTTACTGAAGTGCATCTACACTAATGCACGCAGCATGGGTAACAAACAAGAGGAGCTGGAAGCCATCGTGCAGCAGGCAGGCTATAACTTGGTTGCCATCACGGAAATGTGGTGGGACCGCTCTCATGACTGGAGTGCTGCAATGTCTGGCTATAGGCTCTTCAGAAGGGACAGGCAGCACAGAAGGGGTGGTGGTGTGGCTCTCTATATTAGAGAGTGTTTTGATGTTGTGGAACTTGAGGCTGGGACTGATAAGGTTGAGTCTCTGTGGGTTAGAATCAGTGGGAAGGCCAACAAGGCAAGCATCCTGGTGGGGGCCTGTTATAGACCGCCGAACCAGGATGAGGAGACGGATGAGGAGTTCTACAGGCAGCTGGCAGAAGTTGCAAAATCGCCAACGCTTGTTCTCGTGGGGGACTTCAACTTCCCAGACATATCCTGGAAGCACAACAAAGCCCAGAGAAAGCAGTCTAGGAGGTTTCTGGAGAGCGTGGAAGATAGCTTCCTGACGCAGCTGGTTAGTGAGCCTACCAGGGGAGGTGCCCCGCTAGACCTTCTGTTCACAAACAGTGACGGACTGGTGGACGATGTGGTGGTCGGGAGCTGTCTTGGGCAGAGTGACCACGAAATGGTAGAATTCTCTATTCTTGGTGAAGCCAGGAAGGGGACCAGTAAAACTGCTGTCTTGGACTTCCGGAGGGCTGACTTTGAGCTGTTCAGGACACTGGTTGGCAGAGTCCCTTGGGAGGAGGTTCTGAAGGGCAGAGGAGTCCAGGAAGGCTGGGCACTCTTCAAGAAGGAAATCTTAATGGCTCAGGAGCGGTCTGTCCCCACGTGCCCAAAGATGAGCCGACGCGGAAGAAGACTAGCATGGCTGAACAGAGAGTTGTGGTTCGAGCTTAGGAGAAAAACGAGGGTTTATAATCTTTGGAAAAGAGGGCAGGCCACTCACGAGGACTATAAGGCTGTTGCGAGGCTGTGCAGGGACAAAATTAGAAGGACCAAAGCTCATCTGGAGCTCAATCTGGCTACTGCTGTTAAAGATAACAAAAAATGTTTTTACAAATACATCAACACCAAAAGGAGGACTAAGGAGAATCTCCATCCTTTACTGGATGCGGGGGGAAACTAAGTTACAAGGGATGAGGAAAAAGCTGAGGTGCTTAATGCCTTCTTTGCCTCAGTCTTTAGCGGCAAAACCAGTTGTTCTCTGGATACCCAGTACCCTGAGCTGGTGGAAGGGGATGGGGAGCAGGATGTGGCCCTCACTATCCACGAGGAAATGGTTGGTGACCTGCTACAGCACTTGGATGTACGCAAGTCGATGGGGCCAGATGGGATCCACCCGAGGGTACTGAGAGAACTGGCGGAGGGGCTGACCAAGCCGCTTTCCATCATTTATCGGCAGTCCTGGCTTTCAGGGGAGGTCCCAGTCGACTGGCGGCTAGCAAACGTGATGCCCATCTACAAGAAGGGTCGGAGGGTAGACCCGGGGAACTATAGGCCTGTTAGTTTGACGTCAGTGGCAGGGAAGCTCATGGAGCAGATTATCTTGAGGGTCATCACGCAGCACTTACAGGGCAACCAGGCGATCAGGCCCAGTCAGCATGGGTTTATGAAGGGCATGTCCTGCTTGACTAACCTGATCTCCTTCTATGACAAAGTGACACGCTTAGTGGATGAGGGAAAGGCTGTGGATGTGGTCTACCTTGACTTCAGTAAGGCTTTTGACACCGTTTCCCACAACATTCTCCTCAAAAAACTGGCTGCTCGTGGCTTGGACTGGCGTACGCTTTGTTGGGTTAAAAACTGGCTGGATAGCTGGGCTCAAAGAGTTGTGGTGAATGGAGTCAAATCCAGTTGGAGGCCGGTCAGTAGTGGCGTCCCCCAGGGCTCAGCACTGGGGCCAGTCCTCTTCAATATCTTTATTGATGATCTGGATGAGGGGATTGAGTGCCCCCTCAGTAAGTTCGCAGATGACACCAAGTTAGGTGCATGTGTCGATGTGCTCGAGGGTAGGAAGGCTCTGCAGGAGGATCTGGATAGGCTGGACCGATGGGCTGAGGCCAACTGTATGAAGTTCAACAAGGCCAAGTGCCGGGTCCTGCGCCTGGGGTGTAACAACCCCAAGCAGAGCTACAGGCTGGGAGATGAGTGGTTGGAAAGCTGCCTGGCAGAGAGGGACCTGGGAGTACTGGTTGATAGTCGGCTGAATATGAGCCAGCAGTGTGCTCAGGTGGCCAAGAAGGCCAACAGCATCCTGGCTTGCATAAGAAGCAGCAGTGTGGCCAGCAGGTCTAGGGAAGTGATTGTCCCCCTGTACTTAGCCCTGGTGAGGCCGCACCTCAAGTACTGTGTTCAGTTTTGGGCCCCTTGCTACAAGAAGGACATGGAGGTGGCTCAAGAGAGTCCAGAGAAGGGCAACGAAGCTGGTGAGGGGTCTGGAGAACAAGTCTTACGAGGAGCGGCTGAGGGAGCTGGGATTGTTCAGCCTGGAGAAGAGGAGGCTCAGGGGCGACCTTATCGCTCTCTATAGGTACCTTAAAGGAGGCTGTAGCAAGGTGGGGATTGGTCTATTCTCCCACGTGCCTGGTGACAGGACGAGGGGGAATGGGCTAAAGTTGCGCCAGGGGAGGTTTAGGTTGGATATTAGGAAAAACTTTTTTACCGAAAGGGTTGTTCGGCATTGGACTAGGCTGCCCAGGGAAGTGGTTGAGTCACCATTCCTGGAGGTCTTTAAAAGACGTTTAGATGTTGAGCTTAGTGATATGGTTTAGTTGAGGACTTGTTAGTGTTAGGTCAGAGGTTGGACTGGGTGATCTTGGAGGTCTCTTCCAACCTAGATGATTCTGTGATTCTGTAACTACCGCAACATGACATATATATATGTATATCTATACATATATGTATATGTAATAGTTTAATATCACAAATGACAGTATTCTAGCTATCACTATTGCAAGGGAGATAATATTCTTTTCAGAAGCTAGAAACTTTTTGTTGTAGAATGATGGCGTGTACACGTTCAATCTCACATGGACGAACAATAAGAATATATGCAAATGGAAATACCCCAGTGAAATATGCTCTAGTGGCTCATAAGGTATACAACCCCAATGTAACAGGCAGAGATTCCTAAGCATTTGGGAGCCCATGACTTCCTTCACTTCCGCTGAGCACACGGGGTTCCGCTGATCAGCCTTCAACCACCAGACTAACTAGCTAACCAGCTATGAAATCCCATTCTCAAACATTTCCAAAATGCTTCATTTGGAAAAAAAAAAAAAAAGTATCGAAGTTGCAAAGCTGCAGTTTAACACAGATTATGAAGTAATAACACAGATTATGAAGTAATCCTTGCTAGGATATCTTTCCCAAAGCTGAAAATCAGACCGATATACAAAAGCACAGTCTGAAAGAACGCATGCAGTTTTGCCAAAGCATGTTAATTCTCCACAGTTTGTCATGATGGCAGGCACTTTTCCTGCCAGATCAGATAAACAGAATATATGGGTAGCCTTTACACACTCTTAAGCAAGCCTGCAATAACTGGGGTCCAATTGCTCTGTCTGATGAACATCTGAAATTTTCTGCAATAAGTTTTGCCTTGTTGCCCTTGCCTAAAGTCCTTCTTCTCCACACTACTCTAGGATGACACACATTTATTTCTGTTTTTTTATATCTTCAGTTACATTGCAGCTGGCAGTTGTAATATGGTGACATTATTAATATCATTAACTTTAGAACCACATGATGGAATCCAATGATCTTACACCCTTGGTCACCTTCTCTCAGCTCTCCTCACTGAACCACATTTACCTTCTAGCACTTGAAACCTCTTAATGGTTCCAAAGAACTGCAGAAAAAGGTTACTTTTTCCACTCATATTGGCCCTCCATATTTGAGAGCTTATTGAAGTTCCTTCTGTGTCACATGGAAAATATGTAAACAGACTCTTACTCCCCTTCACTGGGAAGGTCAAAATGGTTAAGGTAATGACAGATGAACTAAGCTGCTAAAATCAGACACTCCTTAACCATCCAAATCTGAGCCTACATTCTTTTGAATATTCAAAAGGATTTTTTTCTCTGTAAAGTTTAGTTCCTGTGTACCTCTGAGGCCTCTTCTATATCCCTTGTGCAAAACTCTGGCATGACAGGTCAACTTTAAAGTGTATGTATATATAATTCACCTGACATTGCCAGAGTGATGAAAATGGACCTGTGTGTAAATTAAAACAGTGTCCCCCGGCTTCAGTGTTTTATAACTAGAGCTTCCTAAATCAATATCTAAACATTTTCTTTAATTATATTTCTTACTGGTGATAAATGCAATGCATGTTTTATTTCAAACTGGATTGTACTATTTTTCTAGAAGTGTCTCTCAAGCTAAGGTTACAAAAAATGAGTAGGTAATATTAGTTTAAGTATTTCAATGCCTCAATGATATCTGTTATCTTTTGGATAATATATAGTGTTCACTCTTAGATATGAATATTCCCTTGATTTAAGAGGCTTTCAGTTGAGTGGCTCTTTCGGTTGAGTGGCGGATGTATAACAACTTGATGGGAGGTACCTGTTTGGCAGTACTCCCCATTAGGCATGGCCAGCCTGTCCTTTGAAATTCTTGGCTGGATTTGCAAAGGAAAAGTACCCACAAGTGTATCTGAACAGAGTGCACAGATCCTCTGTAAAAATCAAGCAATTAGTAGATATTTGAAAATTCAGAAGCTGAAAAAAAAAAAATTGGCTGCTACTGTATTCACATACAGTTACAAGAAGAAAGCCCAAGAGCATAACTTATTTGATTATGACAATTAAAAAGCTGAAGTTAAATTTCACCTTGCATCTTTGCTGAACTTTATTTTGCTAAACCTATTCTCTTTGAGAGCTTCTCTACTTTTGAATTCTTGCCAACACAATCTGAAAACAACCAGAACTGTTGACTTTCAAAGCAAGTGGCAAATCTCTTCTATTCTCATGGGTGTCAGGGGTAGTGAGAGACAATGACTATTGGTCATATTCATCTTTAGCTATGGTTGTGGGCATGAGAAGAGATGTGGCTCCTCATATGCTTCTGTGCTGTGCCAAGAAATATATTTATAAATCATAACATTGGGACTTGCTTATTACTTTTTATGGTACTGTAAATCAAAAATAATAATGAATGTCTGTTAGCTTGGACTATTTAACCACAGAAAAGAATAAGAGCCATCAAGCCCCATGTGAGTTATCTGGACATGGAATCTGGAAATGAGGGATGGTTTCTGCTCTTATTTCTCTCCCTTTCTTTGCCCCAGAGGTCAAGCAGACTAAGGGAATAAACAGATTAACCTCTTCTCAGCAACGGTGTCAGGGCAACCCAGAAGAGAGATGCTTTCTTCTGCTTCTACAAGAACGTTGTTAATTATCACTCTAAAGGATAAAAGGAAATTATGTATATTATCTTCTTTTATGCCTGTGAATACAGCTTGGAGTGAGGGGTAGGCTTGTGTCTACGTGTACAATCCAAAGTCAGACTATAGAGCCCTCCAAAATGGAGATCAAAAAAGACTGAGTGGTTGCCAAAAAGTTTATGGAATTTATGCAACCTTTTACATTTCGATGGTGAAAACATTTTCAAAAGAATATCCTGGATTCATGAGGCTAAATTCTGACTTATATGCACAGTACCAATGAGTCTGAAAGCAATTGTTTCAGAATTTCCCGAGGGCTGAGCCTGAACTCATACCAACTGAATGCTGGTTGTTAAAGGAGAAGGCCAACACTATGCTGATTATTCTTGTTTTCTCTACTACCCAAACCCTCTGGGATACACAGATAAAGAACTGGTATGAAACACAAAATGAAGGAAAATTACTAGTCAAAGAAGAAACTAATTTCAGAATCATTTACTTTATTTCTGACTGAATAAAAAACATTAAAACAACATGTATACCACATGCAAGCATGATGTTATTAATTTAGCAGTACCAATTTTTGTTTCAAAAAAGAGTCTACATGGCTTACCAGGTGTGGCTGAGCCTCCTCAACTGCCCTTTGTTAAACTTTGATTTTGTCCTCTACTGCTATCAGGATCCCTGCTTTCACAGTAACACAGTACCACAGAGTCAGAATTAAACACTGACTTTTGATGTATTAAATGCATATACATAGATAACTCATCATCAACCATTTGTAAAAAGTGTTGCAAGCAGACAAACATCTCAATGAGCTCAGCAATGGTGAATTCTGTTTTTAAGGTGGGTGAGTCGATCTGGGTATAGCCCCACAATCCATTGGATGGAAATGAATATGAGCAATAGTCACTGTCTCTCAGAACAGAGATTCTACGCCCCATTCTATGGGAGATTCTACAGGAGATTCTACAACCCATTCTATGGGACATTCTATGGGAGATTCTACACCCCCTTCTATGGGAGATTCTATGTCCCATTCTATGGGAGACTCCATGCCCCATTCTATGGGAGATTCTACTCCCCATTCTATGGGAGATTCTACTCCCCGTTCTATGGGAGATTCTATGGGAGGTTCTACACCACATTCTATGGGAGATTCTACGGGAGATTATACACACCATTCTGTGGGAGATTCTATGGGAGATTCTATACCCCATTCTATGGGAGACTCTACGGGAGGTTCTACACCCCACTCTATGGGAAATTCTGTTGGATATTCTACACCCCATTCAATGGGAGATTCTATGCCCTCTTCTATGGGAGATTGTACACCCCATTGTATGGGAGATTCTACGTCCCATGCTATGGGAGACTCCATGCCCCATTCTATGGGAGATTCTACTGGAGATTCTACGCCCTATCCTATGGGAGATTCTATAGGAGATTCTATGCCCCATTTTATGGGAGATTCTACATGAGATTCTACTCCCCATTCTATGGGAGATTCTACGGGAGATCCTACTCCCCATTCTATAGGAGATTCTACAGGAGATTCTACGCCCATTCAATTGGAGATTCTACACCCCATTGTATGGAGAATTCTATGGGAGATTCTATGCCCCATTCTATGGGAGATCACAGAATCACAGAATCACAGAGGATCTGGATAGGCTGGACCAATGGGCTGAGGCCAACTGCATGAAGTTCAACAAGGCCAGGTGCGGGGTCCTGCACCTGGGGCACAACAACCCCAAGCAACTCTACAGGCTGGGAGATGAGTGGTTAGACAGCTGCCTGGCAGAGAAGGACCTGGAAGTATTGGTTGATAGTCGGCTGAATATGAGCCAGCAGTGTGTTCAGGTGGCCAAGAAGACCAACAGCATCCTGGCTTGTATAAGAAACAGTGTGGCCAGCCAGACTAGGGAAGTGATTGTCCCCCTGTACTTAGCCCTGGTGAGGCTGCACCTCAAGTACTGTGTTCAGTTTTCGGCCCCTTGCTACAAGAAGGATGTCGAGGTGCTCGAGAGAGTCAGAGAAGGGTGACGAAGCTGGTGAGGGGTCTGGAGAACAAGTCTTACGAGGGGCGGCTGAGGGAGCTGGGATTATTCAACCTGGAGAAGAGGAGGCTCAGGGGTGACCTTATCGCTCTCTATAGGTACCTTAAAGGAGGCTGTAGCAAGGTGGGGATTGGTCTGTTCTCCGATGTGCCTGGTGACAGGACAAGGGGGAATGGGCGAAAGTTGCGCCAGGGGAGGTCTAGGTTGGATATTAGGAAAAACTTTTTTACCGAAAGGGTTGTTCGGCATTGGACTAGGCTGCCCAGGGAAGTGGTTGAGTCACCATTCCTGGAGGTCTTTAAAAGACGTTTAGATGTTGAGCTTAGTGATATGGTTTAGTTGAGGACTTGTTAGTGTTAGGTCAGAGGTTGGACTGGGTGATCTTGGAGGTCTCTTCCAACCTAGATGATTCTGTGATTCTGTGAAAGGCCATACTGATGCAACACTACTGAGTGAGCATGAGGAGACAATTTAGCCACTTTGCCAATTGCTATTGCTGTTCATTTAAAATCTCTGACTCCAGGTCTGTCATTATTTTGATGTAGTTCCATCTCTTCTCTCTCAGTTAATCCAAACTATTGAAATGGTAAAGGCATAGCACTGCTGACAATAGTTATCTCTGCTTGTCCCTGCTCCACCCCCCATTTCTCCACCCTTCCTCCCCGTCTGTCTCAGGATCATCAGTTTAACTTTATTGTTTTCTAATAAATATGAGTTTCAAAGAAATTGCAGGAATCCTGCATTGCTGCATAACTGAATCTTCCTCAAATTAATAACCAGCTCCAGAGAGTACAATTAGGAATGAGAAGTGTGGTGAAAGAAAGGTGCCTGAATTGTCTTTTTTTTCATTAAATAACTGAGAAGAAATAGGCAATATAATTATTACAAAACAGCTGGAATCCTGGTTGGGGCTGTTTTGTTTTCTACTTTACAGTAACCAGTACTAGGAAACATTGCGTGTGTAATGGAACTCAGAGATATATGGCACCATTCTCCTTGGTTAGTTGGTCTTTTCTGTTAAAAAGTGCTGTAGGAATTCTTTCAAATTTAATACTTTTTATACTGTGTTATAAGGTTGTCATTGGCCTAGTTCAGCTGCCATTTTAGGGTTAGGATGGGTACAGGTAAAAGAAGTCTGCATAATCTGTAGGGTTTTACCTAGCCTTTGTACATGCAGATATGGGAAACTGACTAGAAACAAACACTCTTTTTAAAAGTTATAGAGGTATATTCTTGTTTTCAGATGGATTGTTTTGATCATATGTACATAACCTTTGGAGTTTGGTTCATTTGATTGGTTAATTTTGTGGTTTTCATCCACAGCATCCCAAATACCTGTGATTTACTTGCACATCAAATAAGGGGAAGAGGTTATTAAAACAGAACACTTCTATTTGAATTTTTGAGCCATTCTGTAACCAAAACACTTTGTAACCAGACTACATATACTCGGACCCCTTTGATCATTTTTGAAGTATCCATTTCAGAACTTAGTGTGAGGTGAAAATACAGCCTGTTTAGCCAGGCTTGTCCACACAAGGGAGCAGATCTGGAACTGTTTTCTGCTTGCTTTGGAATGAATTGGCATCATGATGTACACAAGACATTGAGCCAAGGCTGAAGAAACTGAGTGTTGAACATCTTTACTAGCTTTCATTTTCACTTCTGTGCTGATTGGCAGGAGAAGGAAACAAAGCAATCCCTGAAATTTAACAGAATTGCTTGCTGACTATAAGATGTACATTTATTTTGTATCTATTTTGTATCTGAAAACATTTTTTTTTTTTTTGTGGTTAAACTTATCTTTTCCCTGATGTAGATGAAGAATTAAATGAGGATGCATTGTTTTGGCATCAGTTTTAAGTTCATATGGTACTCATCTCTGTGTTTTTCAGCAATTTCCACAGATAAAAACAAACAGCCTTTATCCTGAGAGGAATTTGGTATAGATGGCCAACATCAGACTGAGTCAAAGCTTACTAAATGCAGTAGTAAGCTGTGTAGGAATTTAAAGTGCTTTTGGATTAGAATATGAATATCAAAACCAGCCTCTCACAAGGCTTTGATTTTTTTTTTATATTTACTACTATAATTTGTTGATTAATTTAACTTGTCACAACAAAAGGCCAAAACACACTTCTGTCATAAAATGTTCTTCAATGTGTTTTTGTTTTCATTCAAAACCAGTCGAAGACTGAAAGTCATGTAAAGAAAAGTAATTTATTCTAGCATATAATTCTCATGTTTTATTTCTAACAAGGGGAAGTTAAGTTTAACTCTTGCAAAAAGAAAGTTATAGCACAAATATATGAAAGAAAAGTTTTTCTTCATGAAGCTGCGAGAAGTTGATCTGAGACTTAGGAAAGTAAATAGATTTGCTTCACATTTCTTATCAGGTTTTCCTTATTATTTTTTACTATCTCATTCAAAATGTAATTCTTCCTAGGGGAAACAAAGCCCAGGCCATTTTGCTTATAGCTCTGTCACACACTGGTTGGTTTGTTAGCTTGATCTGGATTAAGTTTATGCGTGTTAGCAATTCTTTGTTAGAGATGTTTGTGTTTTCTCCGTCATGGTGACTTAAGCATCTACCACACACTGCAGCAGTACAAAGCTGCTTCTCAACAAAATTCTTTACCTGTAATAACTGAAAAGAAGACTTGGCATGGGGAAAATGAGAGCCATATAGCAGTTTGACCAGCTACGAATATCATTCATCTAGTTGGCTGGTCTGTCTTTAAGAACAGAAAAACTTTAGAAAAAGAACACAAATACAAGCAGAAAGGTTTATTCTTACTAGCGTCGCAGTCACATTTTGCTAACATTACTTTTTCTACTTAAACACGATGAAATAATTAACCCTTTAATAATGTGTTAAAACTTTAGCTTTTAAAATCACAGTATTAACTTTACAATAATAACATAATCTTTTGATAATAGTGATATTTAGCAGTTTGTATGCTAAAGGTCTTTTATTAGAAAATATATATCAGAAATGAAAGCTCCTGAACAATTTGCAGGTCTGCAAAATACTGGCAGTGTTGCTGTACTAGAATATCTTTAATCAGTCATATCTTCAGTGCCTTACGTAATGATTTTTTTGTTCCTGTTTTATAAATGTTGAGCCTTAAGCTCAACCCAAACATTGGGTTTCTCTATGGTATACATTAAATAATCCTTTGAGTAAGGAAGACAAAATACATCAGCTAACTTACCTTCACTGACACTGCACTGAATGAAGAAGCATATGTATACAGCATTATACACAGGCATTGTAATATGACATATATGTAATGGCACAAGGAACCACTGCTGAGCCTGGTAAGCTCATTGGAGATCTACATTCTACTTAATTATTTGCAGTACTGTTATTTTCAGGATGCAGTCCAGTTTCTCAGGAATCGTTAAGACTTTCAAAAATCAGGGTATGACGGAAAGTAAGTTGGTTAACAAAGGAATACTGTAAACATTCCATTTTTATTTGCACATCCCCAAAAGAAATTAGTGAACAAAACACAAGTCCCTCAAAGCCAACACAAAACCTTCAACAATGGTTGACATCTTTGACAATAGGCTATATCTGTCACTATCTGTGGCTAGCACAAAATTTAGGTATTTAAGTCTGAAGCAAGGTGCAGAAAGACCCTTGCAATTACTTGAAAATGTTATGTATGACCACAGTGTTGGGGAGATGTTTTAAACAGAGGACAGGAGGTTATATTCATGACCTCCTCTGAGATAAGAAATTCATGTTATACCTATATATAATAAATTGGATACTGTGTGAAAAAGTGATATGAAGTAAACGACAATGTGGGGTTTCAGAAATAGACCAATGGCTTTGAAAGTACTTATGATGTCTAAATCTTTGAATTCAAGTACCCATTCCCCTAAGTAGTCTTTGTGAATAATAATAAAAAAAAAGTTTCCAAAATATCTTTGAAAGTCAGATATTAGCTAGTTGGAAGAGAGTGTAATCTAGGTTTCTCATGTCAAACAGTGGTAGCAAAACTCACAAATAGATCCCTTAGCTTATCTTTCTTGGGGTCATTAAAATATAAAGATAAAAAAAATGCATTCTACAACCTTTCACTTTTTTGAACTTCCTTGAAGGTCTCTGTGGAGAATATTTTACTTCAGTAACATTCACAGACTCTCAAGAGACAAAGAATTCAAGTGCTTTGATTCAGATTTTAAATGAAGCACATCTGTGTTTATCAGTACAAAGGAAAAGGAATTTTCTCCTAACAGAAACACTGTACTTGATTAAAAAGGAACACAGAGTAATACTCCAGAGTGAACTACATTGATGAATAATGAATAAGCAAAAGAAATACAGATCCAAGAAAGACAGAGTTTTCGCAGCAGGTTAGCTACAAGGGATGTTGATTACATTCAGAAGCTATTCACATGTTTTACATACTGTAGGAAATATTAAGGAAAAAAATCCTAAATACCAAACCACTCAAGAAATCCCCTTTCATTTAAGGAAAAAAAAAAAAAAAGCCACCTTTCATGCCTTTTATTCTTCAGTATACTGCAGTAGAACAATCAGATATAACAATACATGATCCTGTTAGCCACACCAGAAAACTTGTATGTTCTTTTATCTGGAGTAAGGTTTCTTTTAAGGAGGTGTTTCCTTTTTCTATAAATTAAATATTTACAGCCTCTTAAAGATGTAAAGTCAGTAACAGAGGACAATCGGAGAAGCTATTCTTTAGTCCAGTGCCTTGAATGGCCACAGAAGCATAAAATACTGAATACATGGCTTCAAAAGTTATAGAGAAAAAACATTGCTCCATTTCAACTCTAATTCTTAATCTCAACTCTGTAAAGGGTTGCCTACAGTTAGTAGGGGTTGTTCACCGTTTCATGGCTCTCAATGGCATTGATAGCAGTATTCATGCCTACACTAGAATTCGTTAGAGAATAAACCTGTAACAACCCAGAAAAATAGCATCTCTAGGAGCTACAAGAACCATGTATCCAGATCTATCTTTTTATATTGCCCAGAATGTCTCATGCTATCATCGTCTTTGTATCAAATGATTTACTCTTCTTAGCAGAATGATGATAGAGACAGTACAAAGACTGCTAAGTAGGATTGATGCTCATTCTTTAGAGGATCACCACCTTTCTCTTTCTCAAAATGTCTGTGCTCTGTCAAGATTCCTCCTCTGGGTTTCTGCCACTTCTAAGGATTGTTTTCTACTTGATTTTAACCAAGGGTGCTAAAGTTGTGTTTAATGTACATGGAACAAGCTCTCACACTTTCGTGTGCTTGTTTCTCAGGTAACTGTTAACAGTGGAGAAGTCTTAGTGAGGATGTCAGAGCTATCAGTGAAAAAGACATCCTGAAGCCTGACACATTTGTAAAATCAAATTAAAAATATACAACTAAAGCAAAGGAGAGGAACTCTATAGAAAATGCAGTAAAAGTGTAATGTACTTTGAAAGTACATGTAAGACAGACATGAATCACCTACTAAGCTGAAAGCACATTATTTTATTTTTTTTCCTTTATTTCTGTGATCAAGAAGTCCTAGTAAAATACTTGGTCCTGTAAACAAGACAGTTTTTTACAGAAAACTGGGAGATTGTCCACAGAAAATATAAAGGCCAACAATTTGTAATTAACCAGCTAAGTGGGAGCAAAATGTTGTGTATTCTCAACATTCTGAGTGAGAAAAACATAATTCTCTGGTGTACACATTTTTAACATGTAAAATGAGAAAGTACTTAAACGTGCTAAGAATTAGGTAGAGGAACTTAGGCTATAATAAAATACATAAGGTAAAGAATATGTAAACAGTAAAAATGAGACAGTTTAAGGGGAGTCTGGGGGAGATTTTTAATCCTATAAGTTAAAGATTTCTTAGCTAAGGATGTCCAAAATGCCAAATATAGTTACAGATGCAATAAAATTTGAATCAATTGGGAAAAACTAACTAAAAGAATGTTGCTTATTTCTGAGGAGACTGGGCAGAGACTGGGAAGAGTCCCTGAAAATGTGTGTGCAGAAAAGAAATGGAGAAAAAGATGTAAAGTCAACAAGAGATCAAAGGATAGCGGTCTCTGATGGTAGGAGTGTGAACGACTATAGCCAGAAATGATGCCGATCTTCAGGCCCAAGACCACAAGGGTGACAGAAGGAGCCTCCATGGACAACCCCATGGACTCTCCATCAGGTCTGTGCCCGGAAGGCTTGCTGTCTAGGAGGGTGGAGCAAAGATGGAGTATGAAGTAGAAGTAATATGAAATAGAGTGGGGAGGAAGTTGTGGCAGAATTGTATTTTAATAGCAGCCATATGTAATTAAAAATGTTTGAGTGATAAATAACAATTTCATTGTTGTGTGTAATAGTTTGCAAAATGGTATAACTGTAAATTGATAACAGTGGTGTGTCCATTAGTTAATTATGTTACTGACTTTTTGATTTTTTTTCTTTTCTTAAGAGCTTGTTGCTAAATCAATAAATATTATTTACTATTGTATTGGCTATGTCTCAAGGTTATACTCTGAAGGGGGGCAGTTGGACCCTTAGGTTACTGCATTATTCTCATTTGCAAAGTGGACACCTCCATTTAGTAATGGAAATTCACTGCTCTTCACATGATCTCACCGTGTTCCTATGTTGTGACTCCTTATTCAGGTATCTCGGTTGGAAATTTTAACCGCAGGGAGGGGAAATCTGATTTAAGTGCTTGATGTAATTGAAAGAGACATGCTTTGTTTCACTCCCTAGTAACAACTGTACATAAAACAAAAGTTTTGCAGCAACAGCTAATGCAGATCCAACCTTTTCCTAGGCCTATATGATATGTGACACTTTAGTGAACACATATTTTAAGCATCTGACAGGACGAAACTTACCTGCATGGAGCCATTGAGTAATTTGGAATTAGCATATTTATTTAAATCAAAGCATATTCATAAAAAGATTGTAAATTCAAAATAGCAAACGTTTAAACAAAAAGTTCACAAATAAAGGTTGGCACAACTTTGTTTCTACTTCCTATTTGCTCAGATATTCAATTTCATAATGACATAGCTACTACTTTAAACTTATTTTCAAAGATGTGGTTCCAGAGAAATAAGTAATTTTCATTTTCAACAGACCTGCATTAAAAGTTGGTAAAGAGGGAAAAATATAGATATATATCTTTATAGTCTTTCTACAGATATTTTCTCTGGGCATTCTGTCAATTTGAAATATAAAAATAAAGCTGATACAATATTGTTTGTTCTAATTTTGGTAAATCCTAAATTATAGTTAATAATTGTAGGAACCATCACTCAAAGCTAAGATGGACATTTAATCATTTATTTTTGTCACTGAGAATTTTTCAAGATATTTGTACATGACAGGCTGAAGTGTTACTTAACTCAGATTTAATCAGAATCAAAAGTTTTTTCAAAGTTATTTCAAGCAAGAAGTGATGGCAAAGAATTCTGGGCAATCACATGAAAAATAATATTTAGAAAACAGTGTTAGTTTCTGGAGCATTGTAATACTTGTAGATTTGTGTAGCTCCTTTAAAAACAAACAAACAAACAAACAAAAAATCTATAAATTATCTTTTTTGTTTTTTGTTTTTGTTAATATGTAATTTTAATCTCACTTGTATTTTTTAGAAGTAGACTCATTGCTCATATTGCTTGGCAAGAAAACATGTGCCTGAAAGGACATGCTGCTTTTTTCCAGCCTCCAAGATTCAAATTACCAAAATGGAAATATTAGTTTTAAAACCCTGTGAAATAATTAGCTTCAGTATTTCTTCAATTAAAATGTAAATATGTGCTGTATGCTTGTTTATCTCCATTACTCTTTTCACAGACTTATATTTCTCATGGTTTTTGAAGGACTCCTACACACTTTTTATCATTGGATATATCAATATCTTTATTCCCGCACAACCCACCATCCAGATCAATGTCTGCGAGGAATATAAATGCATCTCTATATTATCAAAAGTGAATATCTCAGGAGTATACATTTAAGATCATAAAATAATGCCACATAAATGCCCCACAGAAAATTTAATTCAAACTTTTTATAATAAAGGTTTAATATATTTTCTGCAGTTTTTCTTTGCCTCTGCACCATCATATCAAATATAGATTTACCAAACTTTTCCTCACTCCTAGTGCTAAATGAGTAAAATTACACTTCTTTGGAAGAGTAGTTCTAGCAGAAGGGTTTCTGGAGATACCGAAACATAGTGGTGCACTGATAGAAGGTTAAAGAGGCATCTCCTGGATTTTGCATGGTACTTTGAGAAAATTAAGTCACATGATAATGCTAAAAGAAAAAGGTCAGTCTTTTACTACCAAACCATGGTCAGGAGTATTTTTAACCCATGACAATGTGAATGACAATCCTGTTGCTGCTTTAACCAATGTAAAAGTTACAATTCAGAGTTGTAGTTCAATGTCCTTCCTACAAAGGACCTGAAGTACAGAAGAACACTATGTGTTTCTTTTTTTGTTGTTGTTCTTTTACATGTTTTAAATCGTATATTCAAATCATAAACCAGAAAAGTGTATTTAAGCATATCTTTACCCCAGAAACTCTTTTAAAGAATAAATAAATTTAATTTTAATCTCAATTTCTTGAAATTGCTGTCTAGAAAATCCACTGAGAGGTACACTTTCATCTCTCTGTCCACGTTTGTGGTATAAGTTCAAAGCCTGTCTCTTTTCATCATATTACAGGAACATTTCACGTAATTACTTTGTGCTTCATTTTTCGTTATCACAAAATCCTTTTGTCTCCTGTTTTTAAGATGCTTCTATTTCCTTTTTTTTCCTACCTGTATAAATCATAACTTTGATTTTCTTTTTCTCATTTATCATGTTTTTTTCCCTTTTGCTAAATCTCTTTGACCTCCGCTATTGATCAGGTAGCTAAGATCTGTACTCTCAGTCTTTGATTTAACAGTTTTGGTGGAATTATTCCTGTTGAACAAATCTGACTACTGTGGTGTATTAATAACATTTCCTATTGTTCTTCTTACTGTGCTTCAGTGATAATGAAAAAATCACTTTTGAGACCCTTAAATCCTCATTGATCATTTGCAAACAGGCACCCCATAAACACGACTTAGAAGATTTGTCAGTGTTGGAGTACAAAAGAAAATATTTTGTTCAGGCATTTCAGATGTTCCCACAAAACCTTTTAGTATTATTATTGCTAATAATAAGAAGGAACCCAGTACACTTTAGAGACTTTTTACCTACTCTAGAGCTGGACTCTCCTGTCAGATGGGTTTTTGTTGATGTTTATTGATTTTGCCCTCTTCTGAAGACCTCAAATTTACCCTAACTTTAATATCCAATTGTCAGACACTGTAGTCGAATTATCTGCAAAGGGGAAGATGGGCAAGTAACACAATATGACCTTATCTTACTGTAAAACTTTGCCAATAATAGCTATAGAAGAAGGCACCCTTGAAAAGTAATTAATTTCTGAAGACAGAGAAGTGCTAGACTAATGACTAAATTTCAGAAAATAACTATTTTTGTTTGTTTGTTTGTTTGCTTGTTTGTTTTGTTTGTTTTCAAGAAATCTTCAAGAACTTATCTGTTTCTTCTTTTATTCTTTTGTTTTTGTTTATTTACTTTTTTTTTTTTTATATACCAGGATTCCATGTTTTTTTTTAATTTTAATTTTTATTTTTTTTTACCTCCTATTAAAATGTATCAGCTCATATTCTCATATTCAGGTATTTTGTATTTGTTGTGTGTTTTTGTCAGAACAGCTGTTGTTTCTAGAGCAGCAGGTTAGTAATTGGCAGGTACCCAAAAAGAGAGGCACTTCTAAAGAACCACAGCCTCCTGCAACATGACTTTCTCAAGAATTCCAGTAAAGTCCTTAGCGCTGCTGACTAATTTCTGGGAAGACAGATCAAGACAGGAGAGCTGACTAAGATATTTAGGTGATGACAACCTATATAGATGCATTTTAACTCCTGAAGCACCAGTAGAAATGAAGAATGCAATTCAGAACAATTAACTGCACTGCATGTTTACTTTTCAATGCCTAGGCAGTTAGTGACTTCAAGACTTACATGGTTATAGACAAGCCCAATGCAGAAGGTTAGTCAACCAGGATATTGCAGAATAAAAATCACACATTTACCTTCAGGGCTGGGAAGGGGATGTGAGCATGGTTTGTCCTTGATATGCCTCACAAGTGAGATTTGCCTTTGAATCTTTATGAAATATCATAAAAGAGGTTTCTAAAGAAGTTATTTTGCTGTGTGTCCTGGCATTAGTGTCTTCACCTACTTGCTCCTTAAATAGTGACTATCCTCCTGTCTATATTAACTCATTCCATTTGGAAGTTGCTTTACTACATGGAAAATGATTTTAAAATGAATTTAGAATGGGCACTAGAGCTTAAATTTATGGAAGCGTTCCTCTTTCTACTTCCAAATCACTTCCAAATTTTCCAGTTCATTTCATTTTTTTTTCTCACTGCCTGTTTTCTCACTGTTCTGACTGAATAGCAATCTTTCCATCAAATCCTGTCCCCTGTTTAAAGTCTAGTGAGAAAAACATTTTAATCAGGAAATCTTCCAGTGAAACCAGTTCTTCCAAGCAATATTCAATTTTTTTTCACCAGTTGTTAGCCCTGATTATATGGTTCCTTGATCTGTGTTCAGTTCTCTAGCTTTGTCAATCTAGATTACTTCCATACTCATGTTGAGATTTGCTGTTAATTTACTGGTGACATTTTTTCCTTCTCCAGTATTAGATTTCTCTAGTATTGCAGCCACAAACAGCTTCTGACACACCTGCCAACTCTTCAGCAGCTTCTATCTCTTCTCTCATTATACAAATATTTCCAATTACAAACAGCATACCCTCTCTTCTATTCATGGAAACGTAGTTCTAGAATTTCTGTAGAAAAAAATTAGGTAATTGATCTGCCCAGAAGAAAAAAGAGCACCTGGCACTTTACCACATTCTCAACTATTTGTTTTCTGATCACAGCTTTGGCTTCACCCTTTACAGTTAATGAATACTGTAAAAACAATATTTTATCTCTATAAATGTATGTGAGATGGTAGGTCTTCATATGAGTCTTCTTGTCATTATGTAGATACATGTTTCTAAGGAAGAACAAGAAATTAATTTTCTTCACATTCTTCTCTGATTCACTGTGATCATTATGCATTGTGCTTCTGCTTAAAAATTTCATAAGTGCAGTAGGAAAAAGAAACAATACTTTTGGACTTACATAGTCAATCAGAAAGTGCTTATAATAAATCATGAATAATGACTAGTCAAAGTAAACAAAAGGTGAACAATCAAAATTGAAATGTGTTTACATAAAATGTTGGCTGAACAATTACCAATGACAAATTCTTTGTCAAAATCAAAAATAGTACAATGGATAAGTCTTAGAAAGCACTAAATTCATCAGATAAATTATTCTCAGGAAATACTTCAGCCATGAAATTTATTGTTGACAAATGCTTAATAATGCACATTGAAACAATTTCAACAACTCACACACTGTTGGATTCTAAATTATCTGTAATAATCCTGAAAAAAAGAAAAAAGAAGAAAGAAAAAAAAAAAGAAAAGAAAAGAAAAGAAAAGAAAAGAA
This sequence comes from Anser brachyrhynchus, assembly GCF_964034855.1. Classification (NCBI taxonomy): domain Eukaryota; kingdom Metazoa; phylum Chordata; class Aves; order Anseriformes; family Anatidae; genus Anser; species Anser brachyrhynchus. The sequence continues at coordinate 62,590,132 of NC_137694.1, forward strand.
AAGAAAAGAAAAGAAAAGAAAAGAAAAGAAAAGAAAAGAAAAGAAAAGAAAAGAAAAGAAAAGAAAAGAAAAGAAAAGAAAAGAAAAGAAAAGAAAAGAAAAGAAAAGAAAAGAAAAGAAAAGAAAAGAAAAGAAAAAAAAGAAAAGAAAGGAAAGGAAAGGAAAGGAAAGGAAAGGAAAGGAAAGAAAAGAAAAGAAAAGAAAAGAAAAGAAAAGAAAAGAAAAGAAAAGAAAAGAAAAGAAAAGAAAAGAAAAGAAAAGAAAAGAAAAGAAAAGAAAAGAAAAGAAAAGAAAAGAAAAGAAAAGAAAAGAAAAGAAAAGAAAAGAAAAGAAAAGAAAAGAAAAGAAAAGAAAGAAAAGAAAAGAAAGAAAAGAAAAGAGAAAAGAAAAGAAAAGAAAAGAAAAGAAAAGAAAAGAAAAGAAAAGAAAAGAAAAGAAAAGAAAAGAAAAGAAAAGAAAAGAAAAGAAAAGAAAAGAAAAGAAAAGAAAAGAAAAGAAAAGAAAAGAAAAGAAAAGAAAAGAAAAGAAAAGAAAAGAAAAGAAAAGAAAAGAAAAAAAGAAAAGAAAAGAAAAGAAAAAAGAAAAAAAAAGATGTAGTACCACTTCATATGGCTTAGTGCAACTGCTGCTACAGCATAAGTAGCAAATAACTACATAAATGAAAGTGTTAGGATGCATAAAGGGTGAATAGGAAATGAATACTGGGAACTGCATAACATTGTGTAAATTGCTTATGAGGTCTCACTTCACATTTTTCATTCAACTTTATTTTCGTATCTCAGAAAAGATATAGCTAAAGCTGAAGGGTGGAGAGAGGATTGATAAAATATTATGCATAATACATAATAGAAACACAATGATTTCCACTAGAGAGATGTAAAAGATTGTGCCTGTTCAGTTTAGTGCAGACATGACTGAAAGTGGTCATTTCAGGAACTTAGAAAAAAACTGCTGAACATACAGAAAATATAAGTCAGCTACCCAGCCTACTGTCCTCATAATTCATGAAGGAGAAGGAATTCAATAAAACAAGATACAAGCTGAAGTTGATCAATGGAAATACATAGCTTATGAATGAGGCACCAAACCTATATTAACACAAAATGATTCTCAGAATAAACTTAACAGTGTTTATAAAAGGCAATTGACCTTTATATTGATATATGCAGGCTAGAAAAATAAAGGAGACATATAACCCTCATCCTTCAGCGTATACACCAAGTTTCA